>NW_021637058.1:0-31048 GCF_004799145.2 Neltuma alba
CCACCCCCCCCCCCCCCAAAAAAAAAAAGAGTGATGAAAATAGATCTTTTAAATTTTAGTCTAGGAAGATTAAATAGGTCAAAGCATAATACGCAACCTTATTAGTTTTTTTTTTCCAACCATTTGATGCTACTCACTGATTTGAATTTGGGCATCGTTGGTTTCTCTCATGGTGTTTTATTGACTGGAACTTGTTGGGGGTTACAAATAGACACCCTAAAACGCTCATTTACATAATTTAAACCAAAACTATTTTTTATATCCTTACTTTATATTCTGTAAATTATAATTAAAAATACTGCTTTTAAAAAATTGTTTTTGAAAAATCTTATCTTTGATCCAAATAAGCACTTAGAAAACCTCCTGAACTAAATATTGCTTAAGGGCCCCAAAGCCCTTCATCTCCATTGTTGGTGGCTTTCTCAAAATTTTTTAAGTACTTATGTTTGTATATATAAGTCATTATATAAGAATAGATCATGCTTTAAAAAATCATTTTGCATAAAAAGATGGTTATTAAAGAGGATGCATTTAATAAAGGTAAATTGGGAATTTTCTTTTCTTTTTCAAACAATATCAGTACTTAGCTTTTTATTTGGGGTGAGATAATTAGAAAATACTTATGAATAGGATAGATTGGCCAATGACTTTGTAGCCTAATAGCATAATGTTTTCCTATAAGGAAAGATTATATGTTCAATTCTCCTACCTGAAGTTATTAGTGCCTCCCCTTTAAAAAATAAATAGGACGTAAAGAATGGAGTATACATCAAACATAAGAATTTAATTTTAAAAGATATTTTTTGAGATTCATAAAATTTAACATTTATTGTTTCAGATCTTGAATTACACCATTAGTAATTAAATTTTGCCAACTTACAACAATCATATTAAGTGCATTTAATTAAGATGTATTAATATTCATAACATTAAATTTAGACAGTTGAAAAGAAACTTGACTCCCCCTATATAAGGTGAGTTTCACTCAAAAACCTTTTAATGTGAGTTTCACTTTTCAGGAAAACTCTAATTCACTACATTTGAAATTTTGAGAGGAAGATTTTACTCAAAAATCAAGCAGCGTGAGCGTCACCTTTCATTAAAAAAAGTGTTGATTCACCATATTCAAGCTCATAACTAGGGTTTGAGCTTTGCAATTTGGAGATAATCCTTGTTCCTGCCTAGTATAGTTCTCTTTAACAAGTGCTTTGGTTTTCAAATTTGTTAATCATTTTTCTTATTAAAACAGATCATGCAAATGGTTTTAATGTGATATTCTAACTAAATAGGTATTTTTTGCTATATTCACTGTTCAAAAACTCTAATTCGTCGTAATTAAAACACTAACTAAGAATTCAATTATCAAAATCATTCATGTCAATGACCCCAGATATTATGAGTTTTCTTTATTTGTTTTATAATAAAAAGCTTTGGTGAGAAGCTTATAAAAAACTTGTGTGAGGGCTTTATAATTAGTTTCAACTCGTGGCTGGTGTGCAAGCTAATAGGTGGAAAGAGGAAGCTGCTCTTTGGTCGTTAGCTTTTGTTTTGTATCTTTGGATTTTGGGTTTTTTTTTTTTTAATTGTTTGAAATGGTTAGCATGCTGTTGTGTGCACATCATGAGAGTGATCTCAGGGGCCCGGGAAGTTATTATGGGGAAACAGGTCAATAGCTAGACTTCAAAGAAAATGTGGGGTTTTAAGAGTTTCTGATGTTGGGTATTCCTTTGAAATGGGAGAGTTTCACATACATAATGACATTTTTATTTGTGAAATTTAGCTCTTCATTTATTGGTCTTGGAGTATTTAAAATATTCAACTAAAATCATAATGCTTCTTAAACTCGTTCTGAGTTCTTATATTTTACACAAATTTTAATTTTAGTTCCTGCAGATAAATTATATCAACCCTAGTTAGTCCACATCAACCTAGTTACTGCTGTTAATTGATTAAGGTCAAATCTAAGTATTTGGATGGAATAAAGTATAGGATGAAAAAAATAAGGATTAAAAACAAAACTTATTAAAAAAAAAAAAGGGAGCTTGAGTAGATTTGACTCAATTAAACAAAAATATCTTCTTCTTTTTTAATCTCATAAATTCTCATCTTTACAGGATTTATATCCCACCCATAATAAATAGGTGGTTTCAAAATTTGGTCTTTGACCAATGACCAAATCCTTTTTTTTATTTTTTCAGGTAAAAAATTCCTTTGATTAGAAAAAGGATAGATAATATTTATAAAAAAAAGGATAGATAATTGACCATTTTCTATTTTTCTAAAATTACAGCCCAATCTCTAAAAATCATTAAAGTATACTCCTCTTATTTCTATTATAAGACACATTCAGCCATTTCATTAGAATTAAGAAGAGGTGATTAAGTCATTAAATATATTTAAAATTAATTTTTTAATTTCCTCATATTTAAAACCATAAATTACTTCTTAATAAGTGAGAAAATGAATTGTATCAAATTTTAAATAGGGTTAATAAATAAATAGTGTAATTTTTGTCTTTCACAAATATTTTCAATTTTAATGTCTTTGAATGTGTAATATCTAATGTGAGTCCTTGCCACGCACGACAATCACAATGTCATGCTGCGCCCAATAAACCGCTTTAATCTGATTAATTAATAAATAGCAGGAGTTTGGGAAAATGGTATGAATGAGACTGACTTTTGTATGAATTAATGACGACGATGCCAGCTTGTTTTATTGGATCATTGCCCATTCTTTTTTTTTTTTTTGACCAGCAACATTGCCCATTCCATAATTAAATGTTTCCAGGTGCCCATAAAATTTGCGAGATACACGGACACACGAAAGAATTTAAAATTATTTAAGAATAATTTATTTTTAAAATCTAGGGGAAAAAACAGAGCCTAAATGAGATATTAGCTTGCTTAGTTAAAGTTTTTTCATTACTTTTTTATTTTGCCATTCAACGTTGTTTTTTCATTACTAGTAGTATAGGGTTGAATGAAAGAGACTTGGGCAGAAAGAGTTTGAATACTATAAGTAAAAGGCTAAATTATATAAAAATTTAGAATAATTGAGAATAAATCTCTCATTAAAAATTTAATCAGGAAATAGTCTTAAAATGATGGACTATGTAAGGAAAGATAAGTTGCATATAATAAATATTGCACAAAAGAAAGATAATTTGCACAAAATATTATTTGAACACAAAGGACTAATTTACACATACGAAAGATGACTTGTATACAAAGAAAGTTCAATTGTACAAAGAAAAGTTGAGTTACACATCACAAGAGGAAAAATTATCACGCACAAGGAAGATGGATTACACAAAAGAAGTTAAATTGGACATAATGAAAGTTGGGTTACACAAAGTTCTTGAGGACTATTTGCCAATTAATTTCTAATTTTCAATTTTTCCTAAAATTTTTGCAACTTATATTATATATAAATAACGTTTTAGTTTTTTTTTTTAATTTTACAATAAATCGTTCTGAGACTTTTATATTTACACATTACTATTAGTTTTGTTCATTATTTATATGTAAATAACTTAAGAGTTTACAGGATTCATCTGCCTATGACTCAAAATTTGAGTGACTTGTGTGTATAAAAAAAAAAAAGTTTAAGATGGTATAAAGTTAATAGTTTGAAATTCTTTGCATAAATTTTAAAAGTTTCGGAGGATTTATTATTATATTCTAAAGGTTAAGGATATTATTTGTACATGGTTTTATGTTTAAATTTTAAGGAAATTTCATGAAATTTAGCCCAAACAAAAATTGGGAATTTTCTTTTCTTTTTCAAACAATATCAGTGACTTAGCTTTTTTTTTTTGGGTGAGATAGATAGAAAATACTTATAGATAAGATAGAATGGCCAATAACTTTATAGCCTAATAGCATAATATTTTTCTATAAGGGAAGATTATATATTCAATCCTTCTGAGGTTATTAGTGCCTCCCTTTTAAATTTAAAAAATAAATAGGATGGAAAGAATGGAGCATCCATCAAACACAAGATTTTGATTTTAAAAGATATTTTTTGAGATTCATGAAATTTAACATTTATTGTTTCCAATCTTGAATTACACCATTAGTAATTAGATTTTGCCAACTTACAAAAATCATATTAAGCGCATTTAATTGAGATACATTAACATTCACAACATTAAATTTAGGCGGTTGGAAAGAAATTTGACTCGCTTTATATAAGGTAAGTTTCACTAAAAAACCTTTCAGTGTGAGTTTAACTTTTTAAGAAAACTCTAATTCACCACATCTGAGATTTTGGGAGAAAGATTTTACTCAAAAATCAAGCAACGTGAGTGTCACCTTTCATTAAAAAAAAAAGTGTTGACTCACCATATTCAAGCTCGTAACTAGGGTTTGAGCTTTGCAATTTTAGAGATAATCCTTGTTCCTACCTGGTATAATTCTCTTTAATAAGTGTTTTTGTTTTTAAATTTGTTAATCATTTTCTTATTTAAAAGGACCATGCAAATGGTTTTAATGTGATGTTCTAACTAAATAGGTATTTTGTGCCATATTCACTATTTGAAAAACTCTAATTCATCGCAATTAAGATACCAGTTAAGAATTAAATCATCGAGATCATTCATGTTGACAATCCCAGATATTATGTAGTTTTCTTTATGTGTTTTTTCATATGGTACATATTCTTTCAATTGTTTTATTTAGTAGTTGTTCATTGTTTTATAATAATAAGCTTTAGCGAGAAGCTTGTAAAAAGCTTGGGTGAGGGTTTTATAATTAGTTTCGACTTGTGGCTGGTGAGCAAGCTAATAGGTGGAAGGAGTAAGCTACTCTTTGGTCGTTAGCTTTCATTTTGTATCTTTGGATTTGGGTTTTTTTTTTTTTTGCCCCCTTGATTGAAATGGTTAGCATGTTGTTGTGCGCACATCACGAGAATGATCTCAGGGGTCCAGGAAGTTATCATGGGAAAGCAGGTCGATAACTAGATTTCTTAATATGAATTGTTGCTTTCTTTGGTTACTGAGATGATTGACTAAAGAAAGAAAATATGTGGGGTTTTAACAATTTCTGTAAGATTTAGCATTTTTATTTGTAGCCTAATACCATAATGTTTTCCTATAAGGAAAGATTATATATTCAATCCTGCCTGAGGTTATTAGTACCTCCCTTGTAAAAAATAAATAAGACGGAAAGAATGGAGTATACATCAAACATAAGAATTTAGTTTTAAAAGATATTTTTTGATATTCGTGAAATTTAACATTTATTGTTTAGATCTTGAATTACACCATCAGTAATTAAATTTTGCCAACTTACAATAATCATATTAAGTGCATTTAAGTAAGATGCATTAATATTCACAACACTAAATTTAGATGGTTGGGAAGAAACTTGACTCGCTCCATATAAGGTGAGTTTCACTTAAGAACCTTTTAGTATGAGTTTTACTTTTCACGAAAATTCTGACTCACCACATTTGAGATTTTGAAAGGAAGATTTCACTCAAAAATCAAGTAGCATGAGTGTCATCTTTCATAAAAAAAAGTGTTGATTCACTATATTCAGGCTCATAACTAGGGTTTGAGCTTTGAAATTTTGGAGATAAACCTTGTTCCTGCATGGTATAGTTCTCTTTAACAAGTGCTTTTGTTTTCAAATTTGTTAATCATTTTCTTATTAAAAAGGATCATGAAAATGGTTTTAATGTGTTGTTCTAAGTTCTAACTAAATAGATATTTTTTGCCATCTTCACTGTTCAAAAATTCTAATTCATCGCAATTAAGACACTAGTTAAGAATTGAATCATCGAGATCATTTATGTCGACGACCTCAGATGTTATGAGTTGTCTTTATTTACATTTCCATGTGGTACATATTCTTTCAATTGTTTTATTTAGTAGGTGTTCATTGTTTTATAATTATAAGCTTTAGTGAGAAGCTCATAAAAAACTTGTGTGAGGGTTTTATCATTAGCTTCAACTTGTGGCTGGCGAGCAAGCTAATAAGTGAGAGGAATAAGCCAAGTCCACACGAGGTGCTCATCAAATCTATGAGCACCCCATGCTCAGCGCCCAAACGACTTCGTTTTGTATAGATGGGCGGCAGCTTCAATTAATTTTTTCTCCACTCCACGTGGTGCTTCCATTTGTCCGTCTCCCACTCTTTTTTCTGGAAAAATCATCACAAAATACCATATAAATTTTAAAAAGACAAATAAAGCATCCAAATAAGCAAAATGTCAGAGAAGGCATCAAGTACTCATATGGAATTTTGATTTTTGGCCTAAAGATCGAAATGCCTTTATTATCACAAAACACGTAGTGGGATTTACAACTTTCATAGTGAGATTTAATAATTTGTCAATGGATTTTGCAACTTGTTTTAAGGAGCTGGGCATCTTTTCTATAAAAAACAATACAATTCCACACTGAATTTTACAAAACACATAGTTAGACCTGGGAAAGCGGGTTGGCGGTGCGGATACGGGCCAGCCCGCCAACCCGCCTAAATTTTTTTTTAAATTTATTATATTAGTATGAGTTAAGCCTAATTTAAAATGTTAAAATTAGGCTCCGAGTTTTAAACTTGAGTAATGGATCCTAATAAAAAAAAGAGAATTAATTTATAATATTAGAAGAAATTTAAGAAAAACTAACATATATATTTTTTATAAATAATTAATTTAACTAGTTTTCTTATCCAAATTAATTAAGTAAATCTTTTATGTGTGTGTATGTATGACTATATGAAAATCACATATTTATCTAATCTTATGAAGCCGTGCATACTAACGACAAATAGATATAAAAATAAAAGATGGATAGTGCTCTTCATATAACCATACATATATATGAAGTGCTTAATTAATTATATATATAATGATATGGATGAGGTAATGTCCATATGAAATTTAATGGTCAAAATCATCTAACTATATTATATAATGTATTAAAAATCAGAAAAAGTAAAAAAAAAAAAAAGGCGGGCTGGCGGGCTGACCCGCCAACCAGCGGGTTAGCCCGTGGCGGAGCGGGCCAAAAGCGGTGCGGGCTACGTGGCGGGCTGGGAAAACATCAACCCAAGCCCGCCTTTTTTGGCGGGCTAGCGGGCTGGGCCCGCGGGCCGAGCCCGTATTACCGGCTCTACACATAGTGGGATTTACAACTTTCATAGTGAAAGTTACTACATCGTTAATAGGTTTTGCAATATGTTTTGAGGGGCTGGGCAACTTCTCTGTAAAAAAACAATATAATTCTACGCTGAATTTTATAAAACACATAGTGGGATTTAGAACTTTTATAATGAGATTTACTACTTTATCAATGAGTTTTACAACTTATTTTGAGGGGTTGGGCAACTTTTCTGTAAAAAATAATACAATTCCACGCTGAATTTTACAAAACACATAGTGAAATTTACAATTTTCATAGTAAGAGTTACTACTTTGTTAATGGGTTTTGCAACCTGTTTTGAGAGACTGAGTAACTTTTTTGTAAAAAACATAATAAGGGCATTTCGGTCTTTAGCCTAAAAATCAAAATTTCATATTGGTACTTAATGTCTTCTTTGTCCTTTTTGCTTATTTGGATGCCTTCTTTGCTTTTTGAAATTCATATGGTATTTTGTGGCCATTTTCTCCTTTTTTTTATCAGGTTAGCCACACTTTTTTTTTAATAAAAAAATCACTTGATTTTTATTTTAGCATTTTTAAAATTAAAATAATTAAAGATTGTAATTACATTTTTATAATTAACACATATATAATATATGTATTTTAAAATTATATTTAAACTAAAATTATGCTTCCTATAATATTTCACAAAAAAAAATTATAGTGACACAATATGATTGCCTGTAATTTTTACAGGGATTAAAATACACCCAGCATTTTGAAATATCTTTTAAATAATAGAAAACACATCTAACATTCTCAAGTATTTCGTAAGTAGTGTTTGGTATATTAAATTAATTTGTTGTTCATCTAACAACTCAAAGTATTTTTCAGTACTTAAAAGATATTTTAAGATGTTGGATGTATTTTGACTCCTTTAAAAATTATGGATAATCAAATCGTGTAGGAGCCTAATTTTAGTTTAAACATAATTCTAAAATATACATACTACCCCGTATTTTTAATATAAGAGCTAGATAACAAATTTGAAAATATTAAAAAATTAATATATTTATTTGTCACAAATTTGTATTGGTCTTTCTAAATTATTCTCAATTATGTGTATTGGATAATTAAAGTTATCACTTGATGAAAATTCTATATAGTCAATAAAGATATTTTAAAAAAAGATATAAAATAAAATGGATTGAGATCTTATATTTAAAATTAAATATAAATCTTAACTAATTTTTAGATTAACAATACGAGATAGTAGCATATATTTGTGGTAGTAAAGCAGGCTCGTGAAAAAGAAGAGAGATGGAGAGATGGAAGCATCACGTGAAGCGGAGAAAAAATTAATTGAAGCTGCCTCCCACCTCCACAAAAACGAAGTCGTTTGGGCGCTGAGCATAATCAATGAGCGCCTCATGCGGACTCGAATAAGCCACTCTTCGGTCGTTAGCTTTCGTTTTGTACCTTTTGGATTTTGGGCTTTTTTGTTTTTTAATTGTTTGAAATGGTTAGCATGCTGTTGTGTGCACATCATGAGAGTGATCTCAGGGGCCCAGGAAGTTATTATGGGGAAACAGGTCAATAGCTAGACTTCAAAGAAAATGTGTGGGGTTTTAACAATTTCCGATGTTGGGTATTCTTTTGAAAAGGGAGAGTTTCATATACATAATGACATTTTTATTTGCAAAATTTAGCTCTTCATTTATTGGTCTTGGAGTATTTAAAATATTCAACTAAAATCATAATGCTTCTTAAACTCGTTCTGTGTTCTTATACTTTACACAAATTTTAATTTTAGTTCCTGCAGATAAATTATATCAACCCTAGTTAGTCCACATCAACCTACTTACTGCTGTAAGGTCAAATCCAAGTATTTGGATGGAATAAAGTATAGGATGAAAAAAAATAAGGATTAAAAACAAAACTCATTAAAAAAAATGGGAGCTTGAGAAGATTTAATTCAATTAAACACAAATATCTTTTTTTCTAATCTCATAAATTCTCATCTTTACAAGATTTATATCCCACCCATAATAAATCCGTGGTTTGAAAATTTGGTCTTTGATCAATGACCAAATCCTTTTTTTTTATTTTTTCAGGTAAAAAATTTCTTTGATTAGAAAAAGGATGGATAATATTTATAAAAAAAAGGATAGATAATTGAGATTTTCTATTTTTCTAAAATTACAGCCCGATCTCTAAAAATCATTAAAATATACTCCTCTTATTTCTATTATAAGACGCATTCAACCACTTCATTAGAATTAAGAAGAGGTGATTAAGTCATTAAATATATTTAAAGATAATTTTTTAAATTCCCTCATATTTAAACCATAAATTACTTCTTAATAAGTGAAAAAATGAATTGTATCAAATTTTAAATACGGTTAATAAATAAATAGTGTAATTTTTATCCTTCACAAATATTTCCATTTGCCACGTAGGACAATCATAATGTAATGCTCCGCTAATTTGACCCAAAAAAGCGGTTTAATCTGATTCATTAATAAATAGCAGGAGTTTGGGAAAATGGTCTGAATGAGACTGACTTTTGTATGAATTAATAATAATAACAATGATGCTGGCTTGTTTTATTGAATCATTGCCCATACCATAATGAAATGTTTCCAGGTGCCCATAAAATTAGCGAGATACACGGACTCATGATAGAATTTAAAATTTACTATATATATTTTAAAATTATTTAAGAATAATTTATTTTTAAAATTTAAATTTTTTTCATTAATTTTTTATTTGGTCATTCAAAGTTCTTTCATTACTAGTAGTATAGGGTTGAATGAAAGAGACTTGAGCAGAAAGAGTTTGAATGCTAAATTATAAAAAAATTTAGAAAAATTGAGAATAAATCCCTCGTTAAAAATTTAATTAGGAAATGGTCCTAGAATGATGAATTATATAAGGAAAGACAAGGTGTATACAATAGAGATTATAAGTTGCACAAAAAGAAGATAGGTTGCATAAAATATTATTTGAACATAAAAGATTAATTTACACGTTAGGAAGATGACTTGTATACAAGAAAAGTTCAGTTGTACAAAAAGAAGTTGAGCTGCACATCGCATAAGGAAAAATTATCACACACAAAGAAGATGGATTACACATAATGAAGTTAAATTGCACACAATGTAAGTTGAGTAACACAAGTATTTGAGGACCATTTGCCAATTAATTTCTCAATGAGAGATTTATCTTCAATTTTTCCTAAAATTTTTTGAAATTTATATTATATGTAAGGGAAAACTAATTCACCGTTCCTTATAGTTTTACTAAATTTTGAATCAAGTCCCTATAGTTTCTCTTTTTTTTTCCTTAATCCTTAATGTTTACACATTTATATATATAAGACCGTCCATCAAATTTGTAAGATTCCATTAGTTTATGTTGAGATGGGCTGATGTGGCATTTGACCAAGCATGCACACTGGCACGGGGAGGAAGGAATGAGTGATTGGGCAAAAGAAAGATAGTCATTAAAAAAATTATAAAAAAGCTGCCTTTGAGAAAACAAGCAATAAGATTGAGCTAGAAGGCACCTCTGCCATGGCCAGCACATCATCACCCTTCAACAACAAAGGACCACATCATCCATCTCAAAGGTAACTAACGGAATCTTTAAATTTTGTTAGACGGAAGGACTTGTGATGATAACTGTGCAAACAATAAGGATTGGATAAAAAAAAAAAATACTACAAGGACTTGATTCAAAATTTGGTAAAATGATAAGGACTAGCGAATTAGTTTTCCCTATATGTAAATAAAGTTTTGATTTTTTTTGAAATTTTACAATAAATCGTTCTGAGACTTTTATATTTATATAAATAACTCTAATACTATTAGTTTTGTTCATTATTTATATGTAAATAACTAAAGAGTTCACAGGATTCATCTGCCTATGACTCAAAATTTGAGTGAGTTGTGTGTATTAAAAAATATGTTTAAGAGGGTATAAAATTAATAGTTTGAAATTATTTGCATAAATTTTAAAAGTGTAGGAGGATTTATTATTATATACTAAAGGTTAAGGATATTATTTGTACATGGTTTTTAAGTTTAAAGTTTAAGGAATTTTTATGAAATTTAGCCCCAAAAAATATTCAATTATTCGCAAAGCTAGTTTTGATTTTAATTGAGCCCAAAAATATCTAAATTTAATATAATAATAACAGATATTAGATATTTTTATTTGTGTGTGTGTGTGTGTGTGTGTGTGTGTAATTCTTCGTGCCTCTCAGTTCCTGTCGAATGTAGATTCATTCATATGTTATATATGTATGAGATCTAATCCCCGAGTCTGACCCGTGAGACGCGTGCTTTCTTATCTTTATAATATAAAACCTGGACCACTTTGTTATCTTAATCCTTGGTTTTTCAGAAGACAAGATTTAGCACAATATAATACTCACCATATTCCTCATCAATGATCTCTGATCTATATTTATGCATTTAAAACTGTCGTGATACTATACGGCTAATTTGTTGGTTGTGCTTGTACTTTTAATTAAATGATTTCATTTGAAGCCCATCACATTCAACTTCACTTTCTGATACGCGAAAAGGTGCCACTTTTCTCACAAGCTCATTTATGGAATCAAGGAGAGAAATGGAATATCCTTTTGCAATATCTATATCTATATATTTGACTATTGTATTGAGCATGCCAAACTCCAAACCGAAGCCTATAGTCTCATCTATTTACAGTACTATTACCGGATGATCTGTATCTACAACATATGCAATTACAGACAGCCTTCTTGGGGAGGACACAAATTATGCATATACTGAAGTTCATTTACTACTCTCAACTGCTTCAGAGTCTTCAATTGAAGAGAAAGATAATGCATGTTACAGTTCAAGATTTCCTTCAGCTAGCTAGTCTCTGATCGTTTTCTCACAGCCTTCTATTCCGGGGCTAAAAAAAAAAAAGACGTGCATATTTAAGGCTCTACCTTTTTGCACCACCCAAACTGAGTTTGGGGTTAGGATTCCCTTGAGGAACGCTAAAAGATCCAACTTCGTGTAAAGGGGGCTCGATCTCTGCTCTGAGAAGCAAATGCCTAGACAGAATGCGGGTGGAGCCCACCTGCCTTGTATCTATCCATCTATCTATCCATATATATATATATATATATATATCTATATCTTGCCTCATGGAGCATAGAAAACTCAGGTGTATGAAGTTATGTGAGCAAATTGTTCCATCGTTGTTGAAGGGCCTCGTATGCCATAGAACATGGTGTGGCCACCAACTGGGGTCTTCCATCAATGACAGTTTCAGTAGCTAGGCTCAGCCTTTGTAGTGTATTGACGGCCTTGTCAATTGACATTTCAACCTGTCATTGTCAAGTTATTAGTTAATAGTACTTCATACAGTCACCATTGCCACCATCATCGCTGTACTGAGCATTAAGGATAAAATAATCAAGTGTTACCTTTACTTTAAATGCTTCATACATAAACCTCTCACATTTGTCTCGAACACTTTGTCGACAAGTGACCTACATGTAGGAATTTGGTTATCCATAATAGTGCACATCTCCTTTAGTGCTTCAAGAATCTAATGAAGAGAGAGAGAGAAATAGAGCAATGGACCCTGCCGAACATGAGTCTACTAGTTCCCTCTTAGTCTTACCATTGTATGGCCCACTGGATCGGCTTAAAACAAGTGTTTTTACAGATTACAAGATAAAACTTTTTTCACATATTTGCTTCGCACAGCACAAATCACTTCTCCACATCCAATCCCAACGAGCACTAAGGGTCTACTTGGTATGAAGGAAATGGAAGAAAGGGGAACAGAGGGAAATTTAATGAGTTCAATCTACAAAAATGGACAAGTGGGGTTAAAAGCTTTTAATTAATTTCTTTTTCTTTTTATCTTATATATTCTCTTTATTAAGATTTTATAACCCCATTTCTTTAATTTTTTAAATCAAACTCACTAAAATTTTTCCTTCCATTCATTTTCCACATACCAAACAGACAATAAAGAAGAGTGAGAGAGAATAGTGGGAACAGATCCAACCACTCTGTCTTTCTCCTTAATCAAGCATGCAAAGGCTATAAAGGATCCAGATCCCCTGAACAGGATGCAAATCCATTTTTCCATTCTTTGGACATGCTTTATGTCAAGTGGCTTATCCAGTTCATTCTACTCCAAAATCATGCAAAACAAACTCTGCTAGAAAGTATGGCAACGAGATCATTGTCATGAACATGAGAAACAGGAAGAACAAACCTGACCCTTCTCTGCTTTGAGCAGCATGGCATAAGCCAAAATAGCTTCCTTGTACTGCAATTGTAAGCATCAGCAACTATGAGTTTCTTGATGGGTAAAGATCAGTATGCATCTATAATTTGAGGCTGGAAAGTTAAAAGGGACCAAAATTTTCACTTCAGTCCATAAATTTTCAAGATTTCAGTCAACAAATTCAGTTTCATAACATTAACTCCGTGCAATCAGTCCATAATTGTCAACATTTACCAAAATATACTTGTTTAATGTATCTGATCATGATCAAATTGAAAATTGAACCCCAGCGGATAATATATTTCCCAAAAAAAAAGAGAGAGACTTCCAAATCATGTCTTTCCAAGTTCATAACATAAATTGGTGAGACAGGAACATTAAATGAAGAATTAAGGAAGTTGCTGAGCTTACCAAAAAGGGAAAGAAAAATTTTATATTGCCCTTCTATACTGAAATAATCGCGAGACTAAAACTTATATCACTTACAATTTGTAGTTTTTTATTTCGTTGAACTATCTAACTTCATAAGTTGGAAAGATATATGTAACAAGAACAGGAGAGGAAAGAGCTTCTCACTTGCTGCTGCTCAGAAGCATCTAGAAGAAAATGCACTGAGCCAAAGCCACTTGCTATTGTCTTCTCATAAAGAGTCTTGTTGACCAACAGCTGCAATAACACATTCCTCACAGTACATAAATTTGCATTTACCCAAATTGTGGCATAAATTACTATCATTATCGTCTCTCGCATAGTATACGAGAAATCTAGTGTTAACTCACCTGATACCGATCCCATGTTTGCTTGTAACCTAAGACTACACGAGTCATGTATATTATTAGAGCACTTATAGCAACCACATCAAGAAGTATAGCTGACCTGTCATAACAATTAAAATAACGTTACAGGCACTCATCATTTCCTCAACAGTAATATTTCTTAGGCCCGAGACATTGCCAAGGAAAAATGGTGTTACAAAAATCTCAAAGCAGAGGATAGACCAATTCAAAAATCACTGTTCAATTCAACAGTATGTGCATGTAGATTGTAGAGGTAGACTGTCAAGCTTGACAATATTTTTCTTTACAAATATAGATCATAAAGAGAAGCAAAGAATACACAAGATTCAGGAAGCAATATGCTTTGTGAATAACATATTCCAGATTCTAATACACAAGATTCAGGAAGCAATATGCTTTGTGAATAACATATTCCAGATTCTTAAGGCATGGTCTACCAAGAATCAGAAAACCCAAATTTAAATTAAGTCCAAACCCTGATAAAAATTTGCTGCAACATTTTTCAGAACAGTTAATATGAGAACTAAGATATACATACGGTGAAGACAAGACATCCTCAAATTTATGGTTTATTACGAATGCCAAAAGCCCCAATATTGAAGCAACATCCAAGCGGACCTGTAATGTCGAAGTTGATGTCATCAGACTAAACAATACAGGCTAAAGAAACCTTCACTATAAGCAAACAGCATCATATCATGAAATTCTAAATAAACTAGCAAAAAAGGAAGGCGTGACATGTCTATCAATCTAGTATACTAGTCTCCTCTGAAGGTGATGCCAGTAAATATAGGCTATCTTGCCTATGACAGTTAAAGTGAGAACTATTATTCTTTGTTAGATTAAGGCTAAATAGCTGAGCGCTACTTAATCTCTTGCAAAACTGGCCCTGACTATCGTTGATTAATGCATAGAGAGTAAAAGTAACCTGAGAAATTATCATAAATACAGAAGAAATACGCAGAAATACCACTACACCTGTGGGTTGCAACTTTTCAATAATTTAATGTCAGAAAAATTTAAACTAGTAATGAAAATTTTAGGTGATTAGTTCTTACAGTGTCTATGACGCGGAATGATAGCTTTTTGTGAGGGAAAATTACCTGCAAACAACATTTAACAACATCTGAGAAGTTGAACAATAATTATATTTATATAGGAAACGCATTGCATCAGAAGCAACATTTTGAAGAACTTCATAACCACAGATTTAAGACTAACAACAAATGAGACAACTGACAGTCTCTGCAGTTGCAGAGGCTTTACCGGTAAATCTGGGATAGGGATCCTTTCATAGATCTTTAGCTGCAGCTCTGGAACTGCAGCTTTATCTTTGGCATCTCTTTCACTGACCTCCTTAGTATAAAGTAAAATTAACTCTTCAAATGCTGGCTCCTATAATGAAAGCATATCAAGGAACAACTAATTAGATAGTTAAAACCATACAACAAAACATCACTTCCAGTAAAGAACTCCATTTCTTATTTACTATCAGAAGTCACAACTAGGGAACCTAATTTTATTAGCGTTTCTCTTAATGGAAACAGCAAAAACATAATAATTGGCAAAAAGAAATTTGCAAAAAGCAAAAAGAGGGAAATGGCGTAATTTATGTCACTCAAAGGAAGTTGGATGGTGGAATAATAAGACTGCACCATACTCTATCCAATTCGTTAGGAATTACATTTTGGCATCCCAATTAAAAGAAAACTGAAGATAAGAAGGTACACTTAAAATCAGTCCCAAAATAGAAGAAAAGAACTGTAATATTAATCAGAAGAATTATGACACTGCCCACCTAAAAAAAGAACTAAACTACACATTTAGGTCATAAATACAAGAAATCTCAATAACTCATGCACAAAAGTAATGCAGGATCAGTTCCCTGAAATACATTTGATATATAAATATGAATAAATTACATTCCTCTCCCTTTAGAGTTACTAAATTAAAAAATCATCCTTTTTCTTATGAAATTACACACAAACCACTTATATTTATTTTTTCTAGATGTAAGGGGTTTGTGTATATTATAGCACTGATTTTTTCTCCAACCCTTTAATTTGTGCTAAACGTTATAAATCTAATTTATTCTAATTATATATTTCCAAAATTAACTATTTTTTTGTGTCATTATTAAATGTTCACCGAATCAAAACATATTTAATACTAGGTATACTAAAACATGATATATATATATATATAACAGCATTTTGATCAAAATAGATGTAATTGTGGTTTATGTTTTATTTAAGGAAGTGAATGTAATGCACCTTTTGATTTCAAGAGAGAAAGGAACACAGATTTTCCAAACAAAGGGGGAAAGTCATGCAATTTAAAGATCTTACTAAAGAGGGAACTCCAATTTACTTAATATATATTTATACAGCATCAAAAATTGCAAAAATGTGCGTGGTGACAAATGACAAATACCTGGAGAACTGACTGTGAGAAAAGTATGGAAATAGAAGTTTTCAACATCTTCCAGGGATTGTTTCCACAGTATTTCCTTGTTGCAGGCCTCCATATATCACTTAGTGATATCCTTGACAAGAAAGTAGGCCTGGATGGACAATTCTATCGCTCGGTCATCTCACAAGGTGATGTTTCAATTAACTTACACCTAAAACTCGCAAATTAAAAAATTTACTAAGCACATAATCTAACTTGCCATGAAAAACTCTATATGACATCAAGACAGTTGTATGTTATTCCGCAGATATTTTATCTTTCCATTTACATCAGATCTATTATACTGCTTCAGTTTTATGTGCAATCCACACCAATTATGGTCCCTAATTGACAAAACAAAGCTAAAAAAAAAATGATAAAAACTAAATCCGCTTAATCTTTTAAAATTTTGTGATTCACAAATCTGTACAATCCAGCTGTCCTCTGCTGAGCTAGTGGGGATTTGAGCACAAACATCTAGGAGTCAGCCTCCGATGTTGATCGAGGTTGAAAGCATCACCATTCAAATAGAGTTTATGTCAACCTAGAAGCTGTGAGGTAAATATCATGTCATCAAAGAAGCTGTCTGCGTTTGACGTGGATCAAATTCTTGGCACTCATGTCAATGCTCCAACAGTATGAATGGAATTTTTATGAACAAAAACTATCAAATTTAAACATTTGATGTTTGTTGAATACTTCTTAAATGTTTTAAGACATACTGGGCATATTTTGGCACTTCTTAGTGTTTTCATACCAATATATCAATACTTACATAGTTTGTATATATCTAAACTAAATGTCCGAGCTGCATCCAATCCTCATATGTCATTCTGTCTCTGCTTCATTTCATCTATCTTGTATGTATGCTTAATAGCCTAAAATTATCACAGCATCTAGCAGAAATGAAACATGCATGTTTCACGGAGAAATAAAAGGATTGAGATAATGTGTGAATAAGAAAAGCATCTAGAAGAGCTAAATAAGTAAAAATTTTATGAAGAGCAAACAAACCTCAAGTAAGGTTCAAGAGAATTGGCATCATTGTCAACCTCGAAAGTTGTTTCAGGTGTTGGGGCGATAAGTCCAATCCAAGAAAGCAACCTCCTCAAGAGCTTTTCACGGGGACCAACTGCCGACAAAATCCCTTCATATCGAGCTACCGCCTTCTGTGCTGCCAGCTCAATGGGGAGTTCTCCATTATTAAACTCGTTTAACCATTGTTGCTCATCTGAAGCGCTGCCATTATAAAGTAACGACTTCTGAAATGCTGACACTTCATTTAGCCAAAGCTTCAATCTTTCTGTCCACTTCTGTACTTCTGGTTTCTGACTTGCATTTTTGTAAAGCTGCATAAGAAGAGTACAAAACATGTTACAAATGACATTTAAGGAAATTAAACTTGACAAAACTTTCACATGTGTCAAAGGGAATTTATTATTTTCTATATTTGACAAGCTAGACTAGACGAATATATTTTTCTGTTGGCCAAAAGAGGGAAAAAGAATATCATTTGTCAGCAAAATGAGTGGAGACGTCCTCTTTCCATGCTTGAAAAATGACATCTGAATAAATATCTACATATGTCAGTGGTGGAAAAGCTAAATGATGGAACTGCCACAAAACAATGACCTCACTTATCCAAGTGCCAAGTCTCCCTAAAGGTTTTGATACAACAAAGAAGATTCTTCGCAGAAGTTTAGACTGAAGATAATCCAGTTTTTCAACAATTAATGGGCCCTTCTGCTTCTCAGTTGCATATCCCCGCCTGCAATAGAAAAACGGTGATATGTTATTCTTGCATAAACAGAAGGAATACGCTAAATTTTGCGAATTATTTTTATCTCAAACATTACTTGAATACAGAAACTTTATTTTACCAGGATATAGATATTAAAATTCATATTGATTACATCCATACTGATTAAATCCACTCCCACCTAAAAAGAACAGATTATAGAATGGTTCTTCATTTAAAGCAAAAATGATATATCTATTTATATATGGTATCGTGGATTGAAGATCAATCTCTTGAGATTTTAAAATTCAATATGAAAATAGAAACATCCACATATTCACGGAACTACCTAAATATTATGGCATTTGACTCGTATGCTTTGTTCCAATCAATGTATATTGGCAAATTAAGAAGATAGTCTGTGTTCAAAGCAGATGTTAACATCAGATCCCTAGCTGATAGTTCTTCAAATTGAGCATCCGAAAGAAGTTGCATGAAAGCACGCTGGAATCGAGAAGCAACAGTAATTCTGCAAACAAAGAAAACAAAACTGCAAATAAAAATTGAAGAGAAGACAAGAATAGCAGTAAAATGGATTTCCCCTTTTCTTTTAAACACAAATTAGTATCCTGATATAACAATTTATGCTGCAACAGCGTTCGTCTCATGAACCCAGGGCATTACCTCCTTGTATTGATTCATTCTGAAAAACAAGATCAACATCTATTTCTAGCAAGTTCATTTTCTTCCTTTAAGCAATGATTTTGTTAATTGGGCTTTCCTATTCAATGTAGTTGCTTTCCAGAGGGAAGGATCAAGAAAAGATCTAACAGCGCCTGATTGAAAACTAGAAGTACCCAATTTAAAAATCAAAAATTGAAAGATGGAAATGAAATTTTGGGGATCTAGAAGAACCGTAGAACAAAGACAGCTGATCCTTCCAAGATTTTGCGAAAGTTCAACAGCACACCACTGAAGTCCTAATATAATCTTTTCTCCCAAATGACATGTTTCCAACAATGCTATTGAACAGAAAACTAAAGGATCATATATGATTTCAAATTTTGTTAAAAGCAATTCTTGCACCATATTAGGAGAATTATCAAACTCTTAGAGGAGTACCTGGACCCTGTATTAGAATCCTTCTTGCTATTTTTCTCCAGAGAACGTAAAAGACTTCTCAGGTCTAGACCATTGTTGAAAAAAGGCATTTGCCATTCAGCTTCATCAACCATATCCTGATAGGCCTCACTGTCCTCAATTCCAAGGATTCTCCCACCGTTAATTCCATCAGACTCATAACCATTCTCCACGTCTTCCATTTCTGAATCAGCTGAACTGGGTGGACTGAAGCACTCGGTTTCCGCTGAATTGCTGACCTGATAATCAGAACGCATCTCTTCTAAAATCCTTTTGTGCTCAGCGTGAAGTATAGAGTCTAAGCATCTGCAGTTATGCCAAAGAGCAAAGAGGCACGTAATGAGAAAATGGGGACCAAGCAGATCACATATATATTAGCAAAAAGATATTGATTGCAGAGTTCAGTTACCTATCTCACTCCACCTCAGAGAATCATATGGGAGGAGCAAAACATCAACATATAATATAACATCAAATGTATAGAAAGCCAACTATAAACAATGTTCACATGAGGCATAGGAGAAGTAATTGCTTTTCTATTTGACCCAAACATGCAAGAAGTCTCCAAGTTAGTTAACTTATAGTTGTTTAGATATTCTATAAAGGCTATTTATTTTATCACCATTCAATCATAGACATGACATGCCTAAAGGCATCTAGAAGTCGCACCAGCGTGTACATGACATGCCCGCGCGTGCGTGCGTGCGTGTGTAAATATATATAATGATGACGAGAGGAAAAAGAGGGGGAGAGGGCAGTGGAAAATAATAGCATAATGGTTCCGACATGAAGGGATAATCTTACGAGGCAAGGCGGCGAAAGTGATGAATATCATCTTGGTCGTCAGATTTAAACATCATAGAAATGATAGCATCTAAAAGGTCTGACTTGGAAACAGGTATATATTTCGGCCTGGGCACTTGTAATTTAGAGATCCCCAATTCCTCATCCTCATCCTCATCCTCATCGTGGTGTTGTGTGTGTTTGCCTTTCTGGTTCTGGTTCTTGCCCTGCTTGACCTGTGTCTCCGTCACCTGTTGAGTAGAGAAGTTTTTGGGCTCTAAGGGGAGTACGGACATGTCCCTGAGGCCAGTGGCTGAACAAGAAGGAACCCTGGAGATGCTCATAGAAGTAGTAACACGGAAGTGAAACAATGCCTGTGATTGCGGAATCGGAAGAGCGTTGCCTACAGTACTCGTAAGACCTTGCCAACATACTGACATGTTCTGAAGACCTTGAACCAAAAAGAAGAAGAAGAAGAAGAATGGTGCTGAAACTGGTAAAGAGTTGAACCAGATCAGATGCCTCTCCGCCCTAGAATCCCCAGATTAACGGCACGAATAATGTACAATTGGATAAGGAAAATTGAAGTTGAAATCTCCACAAATGGTCGGTTGGTTTCCTTGTTACAGATAATCCCTCCTTTTCATGTACTGGTTTCCATCGATCGAGCCGATGATTTTTGGACGGTCGTCAAAATTATGAAAAACCATGTGGCTGGCTTTTTAATATTTCTGGTTTCGCTGATCAAGGATAATCCAAAACTTACTATGATCACATCTTTACCTACGCTTTCACATTTTAGTTAGTCCGGAAACGTAAAAATATGCAAGAAAGTCAATTATTTGGAATTCGTTACCCTTCGAAACAGAGAAATTATTATCCCTCTCCGTTTGTCCTGGCTAGATCCGAAGACGGAAAAAATTAATTAGAAAAACATGCAGTAATTTGCAAATTCTTCTCCCAGGAATTTACCCGTTTTTAATGAGATCGTGAATTCGCGATTCGTGGGCTTGTTCGCGCCACAAGGTTCACAAAAAGTTTCTTTTTTTCTTTTTTTCTTTTTTTCCGAAGACAAAGTTTAAATTTTTCTGATGTAACCTAATTCCCCCCTCCCCCGTCGTGTTGCTGTTATCTATCGTCGTTTTTGCTCTTTCTTTGTTTGTTCTCAGGCCCTCGGCATCGCAGGTCTCTAACCCCCATCCAAAATTTTGGAGATTTCATTTCTGTGTTCCCTCATGAATCTACCTCATTTACGAACATCTATCTCTCTAAATCCTGTGAATCATCACAATCGGTTATTCTCGCCGGTGACATGCTATTTCCGACGCCAAACACCTCTTAAGCAACCAATGTCGCCGCAAATAATCCCAGCAAGAGACAGAGTCATAGATTTTGGAAAATACAAAGGCAAGATGCTAGGAAGCCTCCCGTCCAGCTACCTCAAATGGGTCTCGAAGAATTTGCGCGCACGCGACTTCGAGGAGTGGGCAAAGTTAGCAGACCAAGTTCTGCAAGACCCAACTTACAAAGACCGAATCGAGTGGGAGTTCGCAGAGAATGTGTTGAACGGTAATCGATCCAGGGCCGTGTCTTCTCCGAGAGACGGTGACATCAGTCCTGTTTCCGAACTGTTAGAGATAAGCGAGAGGTTCGGTTGGGACAACAATGACAAGGCCGGTTGGGGCAAAATCAACTTCGAGCTTCTTGGAACGTCCAAGGGTGGTAGAATTCCGAGAATAGAGAGAAAGGAAGAGGGAGGCGATGAGACGATGATGAAACAGAGAGAGCGAAGGTTGGAGGTTCAATCGGAAGTCGCAGAGAGGAGGAAGGAGAGAAGAGAGAGGCAGAAGAAGAAGACGAAGACAAGGGAGGAGGGTCGAATTCCGAGAGTGTGGCAGGAAACTGAGAGAAGTAACACGGCAATGAAGGAAGAGAAGAGAGCTAGCTTTGTAAATGGAATCGACGGTGATAGTGACGGCGACGGCGTAATATATCGGTCCCAGATAGAGACGGAGCGCAACGGCAATCCTTTCCCTGGACGAGAAGCCCTTCTGAGGAAGGTGGCAAACGGCCGACGATTTACTCCCTAACTCGCGAAGTCGAAAATTCGTAATTTTCCGGTTAGCTTTAGTGGCCTGTAGGGCATGTGCGGTAAAAGGAACTGGTTAGCATGAAAAGTGCAAGGAAACAGAAAGGAATGAAACAGAAAATTTCTTAGTGGTACATGTGGGGAAGTGCTGAATATGAATGATGAAAATTTTTTTGTTTAATTAGATAAAAATGAGTTGAAAAAGTCGTGTAATTTTATTATGTTACCGTTAATGAAGAAATACAATATTATTAAATAAAAAATACTTTTTAACTTTTAATAATATTATTAAAAATTTGGGTCAATTTGGATTTTCATATTAAAAAATTATCACATTCACTCCGTTGAAATTGGAAAAACTAATTTGGAGATCCTTATAGTTTACTTCACTTTTGAATTAGGTCTCTAGGCTTTTTTTCCTTTTTTATAGAGTTTTTTAATTTTACATTGTTAGATCCGTTAGTCTCTCAAATTAAAAACTGTTAAATAAACATTGACAGTGTCACTGTTACCATTAAATAATTTTATTATATGTTTTTTTAATTTCCCCATGGTAAATTTTTCAGATTCACTCTGAACTCAAGTAAGGTGCTATAGTATATGCTCTGCTCCCTAGGCAATCTCTGCCATTTCATCTCCCCTGGTCATCTACAATATCGCATTCATACTGCCTCCTTTTGATAAAACAATCTGATCGCCATTTACTTCCTCCATATAGCTACCTTACCTTTTGATCATGATCTCGTCGTCGAAGAAATGGACTTTCTGGCAAATTATTTTCCTCTCTCGAGCTAACCTTCCTCCAGTTTCCTCTGAAAGCCTTGAGCTCAAAGCCATTTTCTTCTTCTCTCACCTACTCTACAGGGTATTCCATGCTTATTCTATGCTTGCAAGAAAGCAAAGATTTCTCGCTCCTGCCCAAATTCCAATGAAGTTTTCCATCTCTCTTTGGTGATGAGTTGCGATTTCAAACGGTGAAAATTTTGCTTGATTCTTTGACTTTGTTTATGTATTTTCTGCAGCTAACAGGAATGGTAGTGGTGACTGTAGTTTTCTTGTTTTAGTAGCCTCCTTGAGTTTTCTGGAAAAGAAAAGAATTTTATCAGTTTGATTTACGCTATGTGAATTTGGGTTCCACTTGTAATTGTGACATGCCCTTTTTTTTCCCCGATAAATTCATATTCATTTAAGTTCTGAAAATGGAGTAAAACTGCACAAATTTAGTACTTCTCTCAGCCACACCTTCGATTAAGATCAACCCATTAATCTAGATTTCTTGAAAGCTCAGGAAAGCGGTGGTTTGAAATCATTCAACAAAGCTAGTGTTGAAGTTGTGGTTGAGAAGGTTGTTCATCTTTGACAAGCAATCTCCAAGTGTGTTGAGGAATCTCTGACTGGAGAAACTCGTCGCCACCAATGAATACTTGTCAAACAAAGATGGAGGATGATCGGAGTTCGAGCTAAGTTCACTTTGCTTGCCGAAAATGGTGCAAAATTTCAATGAGACAAACGAGAAGTAGCCGCCGGTGGATAGATGCAACCATAATCACTGTAATTGCTTCAATAGCAGAACAAAGGAGGAATGAACGAAGATATTGAGCAATGAACAAAGAACGAACAACGAATTAGGGAGGAGAGTTTTGTTCTGAAACTTTTTGGGGTTACAGGGAAGGAGATAGGTAATGACAGTTTTAACGCCGTTAGTGTTTACTTACGGCAGGGTCTAACAAATCTAACTATGTAAAATTAAAGGATCCAATAAAAAAGAAAAAATATATAGGGACTTGATTCAAAACTAAAACAAACTATAAGGACTTTCAAATTAGTTTTCCCGTTGAAATTTTACTCTTTTTTTTTTGGCTCTTTGATACTTTAGGGAGCCACGTTCCTATGACGATTCGTTGCCTTTGAATAATTTTGAGATAATATCAAATTCAACGCAGTCTATCAAGAGTGATGAGTGAGAAACGTAGTGAGAGAAACAATATGCAACCAAGTGATTCCTTCGAGCATGGCGAGCAACCAATGGACAATTTTGAATCAACTAAGGAGGAGGATGAGATTAAGGGACGCAATATTAAGAAAATGGAGGGAGATAAAATAAATGTTGATACGAATGGAGAGAAATCAAAAGTGAGGATGCCACGGCCTTCGCAGAACCAGGAAAACAAAGCATCTCTTGGTGGTGATAGTGGGGCACAGGGGTCGAAACCAGAGATCAAAAATAGTGAAAAATCCCAAATTTCTTACAAAGCTGAACTAATAGGGAAGGAAGAAACCCCAATACAAGTACAGGATTTGAATAAGCTCATGAATGATTGGTTGAAGGAAGAAGAAGAAGCAGCTCCTAACTTATCTGAAGAGCAGAAAAAACTATACGATAGTCTCCCAAGACTTAATATCAATGATGAACAATGGAAAGAACTATGCCTACCTTGCATAGACTCTGTTATCATCACTCTGTTAAAAAGGAGAATGAGTCTGGAGATGATGAAAAACAGAGTGGGATGGATGCTAAAAATTCAAACTTTGAGCTCATTGACTTACCGAATGGGTACTTTATCTTCCGTTCTGAGGACAAATATCTGTGCAACTGTTTGCTTTTTGAAGGCCCCTGAGTAATTCAAGGTCATTACTTAGCAGCTCAGCAATGGAACCCAAACTTCAACCCGTATTGTAGCAAAGTAAGAAAAGTACCAATATGGATTCAAATACCAACTTTACCTATCCATGTGTATGCAGAAGATTGTATTTGGGAACTGGGGAACATGATAGGAAAAGCTCTTAAGGTTGATATGAACACCTTAGCCCACTGTCAGAATCGAAAGAATATTGTTGAAAGGGGAAAATACGCTAGAGTTAGTGTGGAAATCGACCTAAACAAGAAACTACATCATGTTTTGTCTTGAGGAGAATGATTTACAATGTAGGGTATGAAGGTTTGGATCTTATTTGCTTCAAGTGTGGATGCTATGGGCATAACCAGGAAAAATGCTCTGCCAACGCTCTCATTGCCGAGCAAAGCCAACCACAAACCATAATGAATATGCCAACCATGAGCAGTGCACCGGAAAATGATAATTAGAGGGGATCTCAACCGGAGAAGAAGCCCTTGTTTAGCAAACCAGGTATTAACCTGGAGAAGGAATATGGTGATTGGATAAAAGCAAAAAGGACCTTTAGACAAAGATAAGTGAGAGGCGAAACAGATAGTAGGGATCAGATGAGGTACGGAAGTGGAAAAAAGATAGTAGGAAAAGAGGAGAAAGGTACATCTTCTAGCCGATATGGAGTGCTCCATGAGTCCTCCAAGGATGACCCTCATGCTGAGGCAAACCAAACTAGTAACAGAAAGGATAAGGCGAAAGTTTTGCAGAAGAAAGTTGTGCCATCTGATCCTAAGAAGAAAGAAGTGTCTGTGGAAGGTAGTAAGAAAGGGAAGGAAAATAGGGTCTTTGTGTTTAAAAGATAGGGGAAAACGACGGCAGCAAGGGAAAAAAACAAAGTGAATTTAGTTAAAAGTAAATCATTTGAACAAGGTGGACTTAATAGCTTAAATGGGCAGACAAATGAAGTAAGCCCAATTGAAGGAAAAAAGGAGGGAGTCAAGAGAAGGACACTGGTGGGCTAAAAAAGACACCAAAATTCCAGACCCAAAATTATTTCCCCAATAATGAAAAAGAAACAGCATGCACGAGCCCATCAGCTAGTGTTTGGGTTACTATCTACCAAAGTGCAAATGGACTTAAATGCACAATTTGAGGAGAACACACAGCAAAATGGAGAGTTTGCAAAGATGTTACAGAATGCGGCATAAAGTAGAGTTGAGAGTGGGTGTCATACAACTGATCAAAGACAAAAGGAGTTAGAGAATGAATTGGTTTCAACTCCAAGAAGACCCCCAGACCCACTAGAATTATTACAAAAGGCGTCCTGGGAAAATGAAGAAAATGAGAATAATGATTTGTGGTTTGAAACTAGAGATAATAGGTAGAGGAACTGGTGGGGCATGAAAATACCATGGAGTAGGAAACCCATTGAGATGCGGCACTGCTCTCTCTATCTTAATTCCTTTTATTATGAATATCATTTCCTGGAACTGCAGAGGCGCTGCCTCTAAAACTTTCCCTGAAAGGATCATAGATTTAAATAGAGGAAAAGATATCGATGACAAACTCAATTATTTTTATATATTTTGATATCTTTTATATGGGTTTTGTCAACTTAATTAGTCCTTTTTGACTTTAATTGATTGTTAATAGATTTAATATGTTTTATTTTGAATTATTATTTTATAGGGGTAAAATTGTCATATTTTGGTTTAATTGTGACTAATTGATTTTCTAGGACAATTAATGCTACTTTATCTTTGAATTTTGTTTGCAGGTTTTTTAGAAGATTTAAAAATAAAAATGAAAAAGAAAAAAAGAAAAAGAAAAAAATATAATTAAAAAAATAATTAAAAAAAAGGGGAGCAAAACGTTGCGTTTTGCCCCCCAACCTAATATACTATTATTCATCTTCTTCATCCGCGGGGAGACCGAACGAGCTGATACACGCAAGCGGCGCTGGAAAAACAGAGCAACACGCACACATGCAGAAGCGGAGAACAGAGCTGGAGGCGGCGAGAGAAGAGAGAGGTCCTTCCATCGGTCCAGTCCATCATCACCTTCCTCTATTTTCTCCAATCAACAGCGAGAAGAACAGAGGACGAAGCACACAAGCGGAACGCGAGCTGGGCGGCGGCTAAGAGAGGGAGAAAACAGAGTGACGGCAGACGCAGACCAGGGGAGCTGACGGTTTTCTCCACTCTTCCTTCGATATCCTCCATGGAAGCTTGCAATAGAGAACTGCTGGTGGCAGCGAATTTGATGGCAAACCGTGGCTAATTCATGATTCTCCAATTCAACAATAATGGCAGGAGTTTGGATATTTAAGAGGGAGTTCTAGTTGCTTTAATTTCTTACTCAATAATTGTTTAACAATTCTTAGGTCTTACGATAGTTTTTGATTGTTGGGATAATTATATTGCTTAATCTGATTATATTTGGAGATTGTTGTGACTGAATTATAGCTTAGTATTTGACATTGGGCTGTTTATAGTTTTGATCTCAATTATAACGTTGTGGTTATGACATTTGTATTGATTTTGGAATTAATATATTGTGATTTTCTAAGGTGGCTTAGAATTTTGAATCATATTATCTCTTGTTAGCTTTAGTTCTGTTATTTTGGATTTAAGAGTTCTAATTAAGCATTGGTTTTTAGCATCCTTAATCCCATTTTACTATTCTGGTTGCAGTTAGTAAGTTGGAATTTTAGGAAAATATTTTGTGGCAACTCGAGGTGGCTTGGTTGTTGGATCAAAAAGCTTAATTATAATTTTTAATTCATAGTTTTTAACTCTCACATATTTTAGAGTGATGATTGCCTGCGTTGTTGAATTGGAGGATTGATTATTATCAGTGTTATTTGTGTGTCTCATTTTTATTTCTTTAATCTTCATTCATTTTAATCATTTTTATAAAAATAACAAAAAAAGTATTTTAATTTCAATTTAACTCAAGGTGTTTACTTAGCAATTATCAAATTAAAAATCCTTTTTTATAGTTTAGGTTACTTGCATTTATTTACCAGGATTTAATTTTATTTTCGGCTCCTCAAAGTGAATACGACCCGGATTGTGCACTATATTGCATTAATTTGGTTAATTTTTGGAGTAACCCCAAAGCGACAAATTAAGGACAAGTTAACTTCAATCGATATTTTAGTCTTGTGTGAAACTCGTGTGTGTAGAAATAAAGTTGACAGAATCATCTGCAAACTCGGTTTTAATAAATGGATTGGGCTTGAGTGCACAGGTTATGCAGGAGGGATATGGCTACTTTGGAATGAGGAAATCTGCTCTATAATGTACGTATCCTCTACTACTCAATTGCTGCATGTTATGGTGAACTCATTGAGGAGTAATCAGTCTTTCTGTCTTACCTGTGTTTATGGTGAACCTAATTATTTGCTGCGTAAGACCTTATGGAATGATTTGGTTTAGTTAAATAATAGCATTTGTGAAGCTTGGGTTGTGCTGGGAGATTTTAATGCTTACTTGTCAATGAATGATAAATGTGGAGGCTTTGCACCGAATGGTCACTCCATGAGATAGTTCAATGAATATGTAGAGAAAACAAATTTGATTGAGGTAGACTATGTGGGAGACAGATTTACTTGGGAGAAAAAATTATTAAAGGAAAGAATTGATTGGGCGTTTGCTAAATCTTCCTGGATTAATTTATTTCCCTTTACTAAGATCCACCACTTTAGCAAATTTGACTCTGATCATCAGCCTTTATTTCTTAAGAGCAACCCACATATTCAGCCCAAGAAAGTTAAATCTCCTTTTAGGTGCCAAGCTGCTTGGGTTCTTGAGGAAGATTTTATTGATGTGGTAAAGAAAACCGAGAACTGTGGAAAATGGGAGGATAACATTAGTAATTTCACCAGGGAGGCAGAAGAGTGGAATAAGATGAAAGTTGGTAGCATCACTCGAAAGAAGAATCAAATCATGAGAAGAATTGAAGGAGTGGAAAGAGCAAGAAGCCGAATGGACAATCAATATTTAGCCAAAACTAAGAATGACTTATGGAAGGAGTATAACAAAGTCTTAGCACAAGAAGAATTGATTTGGCACCAAAAATCTAGATGCAATTGGTTGAAATGGGGGGATAAAAATAGTAAATTTTGTCATACCTCAACAATCATAAGAAGAAAGAGGAACAGGATTGAGAGTTTGAAAAACTCACAGGGAGTTTGGATTACAGACCAACATGCCCTCAAGGATATGGCACTACATTACTACAAAAGGTTGTTTAGTAAAGACCCAATTTGTCAGCTATGACTTCAGACAACCAAATGCTTCCCAAGCATGAATGAGGAAGATCAAGGAGTCTTATACACAAATTTGGATGATGAGGAGATAAAACAACAATTTTTGATCTGGGTGCTTTTAAAGCCCCAGGCCTAGATGGTATTTGAGCTTTCTTCTACCAGAGTATTGGAATATTATAGGAGTTAATATTTGCTAATTGGTGAAGGAAATCTTTAGGGAACCAAGGAGAATTGAGGCTATCAACAAAACCAATCTGGTGTTGATTCCTAAATCGGAAAGACTAGAGACTATTAAAGATTTTAGACTGATTTCCCTGTGCAATGTTAGCCACAAGATTGTGACAAAGTTAATCAGCAGCAAACTCAAGGGAATCATGAGTAAAATGGTGGGGAGCCATCAATGCAGTTTTATTACAGGGAGGCAGAGTAGTGACAATATAATAATTGCCCAAGAAGTCATTCACTCTATGAAATCTAAGAGGAGTGGTAGAGGTTTGGTTGGCAGTGAAAATGGATCTGGAAAAAGCTTACGACCACCTTGAGTGGACTTTCATTCATGACACGTTGAAAGAGGTGGAATTGAAGAAGACTTGTGTAATTTAATCATGACTTGCATCTCATCTCCTTCTTTCAAAGTTTTGTGGAATGGGGAAGCTTCTGATAGTTTTACTTCTTCTCGAGGAGTCTGGAAAGGCGACCCAATATCCCCATACATCTTCACTCTATGTATGGAGGACCCTTAACCTCAAAACATTTTAACCGTATAAAACCACTACTATGCTAGAAAAGGAAAGTTGTTAAAATGAGCTACCATAGTAGAAGGAAAATTTCATATTTTTAGAAATTGGCTTTCAAACTCGAGTCAACCCGTAATCCGTTGCATGCAACTAGAATCATTCATTTACATCTACTGGGCCTCCGAGCCTCCGACCGGGTAACAAAACACATCACATCAGCCCATCTAAAAGATTCCCAACAAAATAATCCAGAGTTTCATAAGACACTAACAATGGCCTCCGGCCAACCAAAATAAGGAGACACATTCTCTCCAGTTTATAATAAGATCAACAATCAAAATATCACAAAAGACCCTAACTGTGGCAATATACAACTGATCATAAATAAACGAAGGCTAGAGGCCTAGAAGCTAACCAAGCTAAGCTCTGCGTCGTCTCTCCCGAAGGCGCACGCCTAGCACCTTCACCTGAAAACATTGTAAACCATGGGGTGAGACAAAGTCCTAGTAACCAACCTTTCCAATACTAGGTACTACTAAATAGGTGCTCGTGAGGTGTCAAGTGGGGCAGTTCACAAATAATATATAATGATAGCCACACAATTCATGCAAGTGCAATGATGCAATCCCATTAACCAAATCCTCACTTTGGGGATTTTCAGGAGTCGAAACCGGCCTATCCCTCACTATGGGGGACGTAAGGAGCCATAAAAGGCCTATCCCTCACTCTAGGGGATGTAGGGAGCCAAAAGGCCTATCCCTCACTATGGGGGACGTACTAAGCCAACCATCATGCATTAATGGAGGCCTTATCACGTGGTAGTAGTAACTATCAAAAACTCTCACCAATTCCCAAATCATGCATCATGCTCAAATCATAATCAAATATTAATTGAACATCTCATAAGTAACTTCATTCAGTGGCATATTCTTCACAATTTCAAGATTTCATTCATCATCAATCAAAACCCCACAAGACGGTTTTCCTTTTTATATACAACATATAGTTTGAACACAATTACTACTTGGAGCACAAAATACAAATCTACTCACAATACTAC